>NC_134080.1:63850338-63889890 GCF_000715075.1 Nicotiana tabacum | reverse complement strand
TTTTTTCCATGTCTTTCCCATTATTGATTCCAAAAGAGGGGTATTGAAAGAATTTGCTTAAGGCTCAAAGGGGGAAGCGAGGGTTAAGAGTGTTTGGATAGAAGAAAGAATTGCCTCCGTCATCTCATTATTCAACAAATGCCAAATACAAACAAATAAACCAAAATTGCCATAATTTAAAGAAATTACGCATAATATCTCTTAACTGCATCTGAATTGATAGCCATGTCGACACATCTACCTTCGACATCTGTCAAACACAAAGCACCATTGGCCAAGACTCTGGTCACGATATAAGGCCCTTGCCAATTTGGGGCGAATTTGCCTTTTGCCTCGACCTGATGTGGGAGGATCTTCTTCAATACCTGCTGCCCTACTTCAAACTTCCTGGGGTGCACCTTTTTATTATACGCTCTTGCCATTCTCTTCTGGTACAGCTGACCATGGCACACTGCTGCCAATCTTTTCTCATCTATCAGGCTCAACTGTTCCAAGCGAGCTTTGATCCATTCATCATCATCAATTCCGGCTTCAGCGACAATTCGGAGGGACGGAATTTCGACCTCCGCTGGTATCACGGCCTCAGTTCCATACACCAACAAATAAGGAGTTGTGCCTATGGAAGTCCGGACGGTAGTGCGGTAACCCAACAAAGCAAAGGGTAATTTCTCGTGCCATTGTCTGGACCCTTCCACCATTTTTCGCAGTATCTTCTTGATATTCTTATTGGCTGTTTCGACTGCTCCATTTGCCTTAGGAAGATATGGGGTGGAATTGCGGTGCGTAATCTTGAATTGTTGGCATACCTCTCTCATCAAGCTGCTATTAAGATTCGCACCGTTATCCGTGATGATCACCTTTGGGATCCCAAATCTGCAGATGATATGGGAGTGAACAAAGTCCACCACTGCCTTCTTAGTTACTGATTTGAAGGTTTTAGCCTCAACCCATTTGGTGAAGTAATCAATGGTCACTAGAATGAACCTATGACCGTTGGACGCTGCTGGCTCGATGGGCCCAATGACATCCATGCCCTATGCTACAAACGGCCAGGGTGCTGACATCGTATGTAACTCTGTTGGCGGAGAGTGAATCAAGTCTCCATGTATCTGGCACTGATGGCATTTCCTCACGAAAGTGATACAGTCGTGTTCCATGGTGAGCCAATAACACCCTGTTCGAAGGATTTTTCTTGCCAATACATATCCACTCATGTGTGGCCCACAAACTCCAGCATGTACTTCTGCCATAACCGTTGTTGCCTGCCTGGCATCTATGCATCTCAACAATCCCAGATCCGGGGTTCTTTTGTACAATATTCCCCCACTGAGGAAGAAACCATTCGACAAACGCCGAAGGGCTCTTTTTTGGTCTCCAGAGGCATGTTCTGGATATATCCCCATCCTGAGGTATTCCTTGATATCATGAAACCAGGGTTCGCATCCGCTTCTTCTTCTATGGCATTGCAG
The DNA here is from genome assembly GCF_000715075.1 of Nicotiana tabacum. Taxonomy (NCBI): domain Eukaryota; kingdom Viridiplantae; phylum Streptophyta; class Magnoliopsida; order Solanales; family Solanaceae; genus Nicotiana; species Nicotiana tabacum. Next base: position 63,888,421 of record NC_134080.1, on the reverse strand, counting down.
TAGGCGTGCTGATCACGGACTTGGATGTGCAGAGGATCAACATACATTTTGTCAGGGTGGTGCAGCATTGATGCTAAGGTGGCTAAGGCATCCGCAACCTCATTGTGAACTCTCGGGATGTGTTTGAACTTTACCGATCGAAATTGCTTGCTCAGATCATGCAAGCATTGTCGGTATGGTACGAGTTTTAGATCTCGTGTTTCCCATTCTCCCTGAATTTGATGTATCAAGAGGTCCGAGTCTACCAAGACCAAGACGTCTTGGACATCCATGTCAGCAGCCAGGCGCAGACCCAGAATGCAAGCCTCATACTCGGCCATATTGTTGGTGCAATAGAAGCGTAGTTGAGCCGTAACAGGATAATGCCGTCCTGTTTCAGAAATGAGTACTGCTCCTATTCCAACCCCCTTTGCGTTTGCAGCTCCATCGAAGAAAAGCTTCCAACCCGGTTCCTCGGGTAATTCCAACTCATTCGTATGCATCACCTCTTCGTCAGGAAAATACGTTCTTAAGGGGTCGTATTTTTCATCAACGGGATTCTCTGCCAAATGGTCTGCCAGTGCCTGGGCTTTCATGGCTGTCTTCGTCACATAAACGATATCAAACTCGGTGAGCAGATTTGCCATTTTGCCAACCTTCCCGTGGGCATAGGTTTCTGAAATATATATTTCAATGGGTCCAAACGGGATATGAGATACGTAGTATATGAAGACAGGTAGTGCTTCAATTTCTGAGCTACCCAAGTTAGGGCGCAGCATGTTTTCTCGAGTTGAGTGTACTTGACCTCATGCACTGTAAATTTCTTACTGAGATAGTAGATGACCTGCTCCTTCCTTCCTGTGTCATCATGTTGCCCCAGTACACAACCAAATGAATTTTCCAAGACCGTCAGGTAAAGGATTAGGGGTTTCCCGGGCTTAGGCGGGACCAATACGGGTGGATTAGACAGATACCCTTTGATTTGGTCGAAGGCCTCCTGACACTCTGCTGTCCAACCTACCGCAGCATCCTTTCTCAGCAACCGAAATATGGGTTCACAAGTTGCTGTGAGTTGAGCGATGAACCTGCTGATGTAATTGAGTCTACCCAGCAAACTCATTACCTCTGTTTTGTTCCTTGGCGGTGGCAAATCTCGGATGGATTCAATTTTGGATGGGTCTAACTCAATCCCCTGTCGACTGACGATGAATCCCAGCAACTTTCCTGATGGGACCCCGAATGCGCATTTGGCCGGGTTAAGCTTGATATCATACCTCCGGAGTCTTTGGAAAAATCTCCTTAGGTCTGCTACATGGTCCTCCTGATGCCAAGATTTGATGATCACGTCGTCGACGTACACCTCAATCTCTTTGTGTATCATGTCATGAAACACAGCAGTCATTGCTCGCATGTACGTTGCCCCGGCGTTCTTTAACCCGAACGGCATTACCCGATAGCAGTAGGTTCCCCATGGCGTAATAAACGTTGTCTTCTCAGCATCCTCCTCATCCATTAGGATCTGATGATAACCTGCATAGCAATCCACAAAGGATCAATCTCGCGCCCTGCGCAATTGTCGATCAGGATATGAATGTTGGGCAGCGGGAAATTGTCCTTGGGACTTGCTTTGTTGAGGTTGCGATAATCAACGCATACCCTGATTTTTCCATCCTTCTTTGGGACTGGTACTACATTGGCCAACCATTCGGGATACCGAGTGACCCGAATGACCTTCGATTGTAATTGCTTAATCACTTCTTCTTTGATCTTTACACTCATTTCTGTTTTAAATTTCCTTAGTTTTTGCTTGACCGGAGGGTATGCCGGATCAGTGGGCAATTTGTGAACCACTAAATTGGTGCTTAATCCAGGCATATCATCATAGGCCCAGGCAAAAACATCTTTGAATTCCCTGAGAGTTTTGATCAATTCTGTTCTGACATTCGGCTCAATGTGGATGCTAATTTTGGTCTCTTGGACGTTATCAGCGTCTCCTAGATTCACAGCCTCGGTGTCATTTAAGTTAGGCTTGGGTTTCTCTTCAAATTGGCACAGTTCTCTGTTTATTTCTTCGAAGGCTTCACCTTCGTCACATTCAGATTCATCGTCACAAACGACCTTTTGCATCATTGAGTCGGTTTCAGATTGATTTATTAGACTAGGTCGAAGATCCGCTGTGCATGCCATGTCATTAGGACCAGTAAAAAGAGAATTGTTCAGAAAGAACAAAACAAGAAATTAAAATAGGACAAAAGAAAAGAACTTTATTAAATTTGCAGGATAAAAAGGGTTCACACTTTTACAAAACGAAAGTAAAATTGGGATTACACCCTTGAATAATCCGATCAAACAAACAAACAAACAAAACATTAATCAAAGCCTACTACCAAGACTCCCCTCGGACAGGAAGAGGAGTAACCGTCCAATTGTTGGTCTTGGCCTCAGGCCCCACAAATTGTATCTCTGCTCTGCTGGAACCTTCTCCAGCTTCCACCATACTGACATCCGCAAATAGCCTCTCAAAACTCTGATTCAGGTCTTCATTTATACCGATCAAAGGTCCTCGAATCTTTGGGATCGCTGACCCCTTGGCACTAGCTTTAACAAAAGACCTTGAGAGGCGTGGCACTGGTTTAGGCAGAGACCAGACCCTCTTCTTCATTTTTCGCGCTTGCTTCATGTCTGTTGCGGTTGGTTTGAACCCCAACCCGAAAGTTTCCAAATTCTTAGGAAGGGAGACAGGTTGGACTATCCCTTGAAGTTCAACTCCCAGGCCTTTTCCCGGCACAAACCCATTACCCAGCATTTCTGATACCATCATGACTGTTGCGGCAGCCACCCTAGGGTGCGGGATGATTTCTCCTTCAGAAATTTTGTTGGCCGACCCTGTATCGAGAATCTGGTAGACCCAGGGACCCTTGTCATCAGTGGTCTCTATGAAAGGCACGATGGTTCCGCCCATGGTGCATGTTGTATCCTCGCCGTGCAACACGACCTCTTGTCTTTCCCACTCGAACTTCACTGTCTGATGTAGGGTGGAAGGCACCGCTTTAGCTGCATGAATCCAAGGTCGTCCTAACAGCAAGTTGTAAGATACCGTGGCGTCCAACACCTGGAATTCCATGGTAAATAGGACCGGACCAATGGTTAATTCAAGTACAACATCCCCCACAGTGGCGGTTCCGTTTCCGTCAAACCCCCGGACACAGATGCTATTCTCCCGGATTCTTCCACGGTCAATCTTTAACTGGTCCAGGGTGGATAACGGACAAATATTGGCGCTTGAGCCGTTATCTACCAATACTCGAGTTACCACCGAGTCTTCACATTTGACAGCTAGGTATAGAGCTTTGTTATGCTCCGTACCTTCCACCGGCAGGTCATCATCTGAGAATGTTACCCTGTTCACCTCGAAAATCTTGCTGGCGATGGTTTCCAGGTGGTTTACAGAAATCTCACTGGGTACATAGGCCTCGTTCAATATCTTTAACAGGGCCCGACGATGTTCCTCGGAATGGAGGAGTAATGACAATAGTGAGATCTGGGCCGGTGTTTTTCTCAGCTGCTCAACCGCAGAATAGTATTGTACTTTCATCTTCCTCAGGAAGTCTTCAGCCTCTTCTTCTGACACTGGCTTCTTGGTTTCCACTGGGTTGGTTTTTCTTAACTCCACCGGAGCAAAACATCGACCTGATCGAGTCAGCCCTTGCGCTTCACAACTGACTTCTTCCACCTGTTTTCCTTGGTACGTCACCACTACTTTTTCATATTTCCAGGGCACAGCCCTGCTGTCAAGCATTGGCAGTTGGACCACCGGCTTTATGGTCACCCGTTCTCCACATACCCCTTTCAACATGACTGTCGGTGTGGGCAGGATCCCTGGTATTACCACCTTGCTTGGCTCGGGTTTGCTTGCTATGACGGACGGGCTCTTCCCCCATATTACTACCGGCTTGATGCCTTCTCCCTGCGACTGTACATTTGTTCCTCCACTGGTTAAGACTTCTTTTGGGGCAGCTTGGATCATCATCACTGTTTGTGAGGGTTTTCTTAATTCTCCTCCCTCACACACCAACTCAATCATGTGAGTTTCGTGGTGCGCTGGCAGTGGGTTTTGGTTGATGTTAGGAGCCTCCAGTGTCTGGACCTCGATCTTATTGGTGTCAATAAGATCCTGTATGGCATGCCTCAACTTCCAGCACTTCTCGGTATCGTGCCCGAGCATCCCTGAACAGTATTCACAACTGATTGAATGATCCAAATTCTGAGGCGGGGGATTTGGTTCCCGAGTATGGACAGGACTAACCAAACCCAATTGCCGCAGCTTGTGGAACACAGCGGTGTAGGTTTCTCCCAGTTCGGTGAAGGTTCTTTGCTTCCGCAACCTGTCATTTCTGGCATCTGGATTTCCCCGAAAACCTGCCCCTGAAGGATTTCTATATGCCCTTGGTGGAGGGTAAGTGTTTTGTGGTGGTGCATATATGTTCTGGGGAGCCGGTGAGCGCCATTGTGGGCGAACCGGAGGCTGAGTGTATACCTGGGCTTGGTGTACGGAACAATGTGGTTCTTGAGGTGGATAGAAATTTTGTGGTGGGTTGTATGGGTAGTTTGACCTGTGAGGCCTGGGTTGGTTGTAGTGCGGCCTGCCAGCCCTGGACCAACTGCCCGCCTCGATCGTGGCAACCTCTTCTTTCTTTCTTCTTAGCGCACCTCCCGTGCCGCTTTGAATAGCCTGGGTTGTGGCCTTAAGTGCCGAATAGTTTAAGATCTTGTCCGACCTCAAACCTTCTTCTATCATGACCCCTATTTTGACCACCTCGTTGATAGATTTTCCAACCGTTGTCACCAAGTGACCAAAGTAGGTTGGATCCAATGTCTGCAAAAAGTAGTCTACCATCTCTCCCTCTCTCATGGGAGGATCGACCCTAGCTGCTTGTTCTCTCCAGCGGAACCCGAACTCGCGAAAACTTTCCCCGGGTTTCTTCCCAGTTCTCAATAACGTGAGACGGTCAGGCACTATCTCCAGGTTGTACTGGAAATGACCTGTAAAAGCCTGCGCCAGATCATCCCACGTGTATCACCTGCTGAAATCTTGCCTGGTATACCATTCCAGTGCAGATCCACTCAGACTTTGGCCGAAATAAGCTATCAAAAGCTCATCCTTGCCTCCTGCCCCTCTCATTTTGCTACAGAATCCCCGCAAATGTGCCATGGGATCACCGTGCCCTTCATATAAATCAAACTTGGGCATCTTGAACCCAGCCGGGAGATGGACATCTGGGAAAGGGCACAGATCTTTGTATGCCACGCTGACTTGATTGCCCAGCCCGTGCAAGTTCCTGAAGGATTGCTCCAGGCTTTTGAACTTTCTTAACACTTCATCCTGTTCAAGGGCCTTAACCGGCTTCTCAACCTCTGCCAGTACTTCCAGATGGGGATTGTAAGCCTGTGGTTCGGGTGCATGGAATGTAGGCTCAGGGGGATAGTATTGTGTATCGTGAGCCTGAAACAATGGCTCACTGGTCGTTTGCTGCAAAGGGGCTGATGTAGGTCCCACAAAAATGGGAATATTGGGTGTTGGGAGAGGTTGATGGGGTGGTGGAGCTTGGGAATCATGAGGGCTTCTTTCTTGATGATAGAGGGGATTTGGGCGGCTTGTGGAAGGGCCAGAGTGAGGGTACTCCGGCATGTGTCCCAGTGTCTCAGGGCTCTTTTGTGTTTTGGCCAGGGCTAGCGGCATTGCATGCATCTCTAGTCCCATCCTTTCAATTTTTTCCATTGCTTCTTTTAGCAACTGGCTCATCGGCCTTTCTTCCTCATTACTATTCTCTGAAGTTGTCATGCTTGTTGCTACCGGTCCTTTGGATCTGGTTTGGTATGAATGTGTTGCCAGAATTCTTTAACAACTAACTGTCTGGTATCAGACAACAACAAACTTTGTTAGTGTTAGAGCTTAACAGATTTGATCATAACACATAGAGGATGCAATGCACCTAGGCAGTTAACCGTTTCTACATGCTTTGCTTCAAACCACATGCGTCATCCCGGTTTGTTCGTTCGTCTCTTTTAAAGTATTTTGCGAAACCCTGCGTTTTATTTTATTTACATTTTCTTTTCTTTATTTATTAAAAGCGGTCGAATCTTATGGGGATTGCCTACGTATCACGTCCCCGCGTGAATCAGACCAGGCGTAGTTCTGCCTCAAAGTAAAGAAACACACAATTCTTGTGAAATCATTAAATTCATTCTCAAAATTTTGCTATTACAAATTACATCAAGCGAGGAATAGCAATAGTACAGACTCCACAGTTCTTAACCCGTTTTGACTAAAAGAAAGGAAAACAGCATATGGAAAAGCGACAAAGCCAAATAAACAGGACTCAACCAAAGATTAATTTTCCAACTTAGGGACCCGCGAGGCATCATTCGGCCTTTCCGCGGCCCTTGGTGTGAGGTCCCTCTGCAGGTTTTTCAACTCATTCATGATTCGGTGGACGCAACCCATGATGGAAACAAGGAGGGTCTTTCGAGGCTTTTGCTCGCATGCCAGGCATCTCATGTAGATGTAATGCCCAATCTCGTCGATCTTTCCCCGGATGTTGTCCCTTTCTGTGAACAAATGCCTTATCTGTTGGTTCTTCAATCCCAGTGTTTGCGCATTGTTGGCAAGCTGATCCTGGAACATCTCCATTTGCCTTTCCATTCTGGTCATTGCATCGTAACATTGCCTTCTGTCGGCTTGGGCATCTCGTGTTTGCTTGAGGATCCTTTCTCGAAGAGAGGCATTCGTTTCCCTTAATGTCCCGACGCTCAGTTCATAGTCCCTTATGACTCGTTGCAGGCGCTGCCTCCGAGCCATCACACCTTTTGCCCACTTGGTTCGCAATTTTGCCGTGCTGGCCCTGGCTTTTTCCAAATCTTTCTGGCATTCCGCAACCTGATCCTTTAACCCTGCTATCAATCTTTTATCTGCCTGGCTTCTTAGCTGGCTATTAGCCTCTTTTTTCATTCTCCGGATCTGAGCTTTGAGGATCTCGCCTTCTCTGATTAACTGGTTCTTTTCTCCCTTGTGGGCAGCAGACTGTAATTGGCACTCAAACTTCATATCCTGAACTTGTTGCTTCAGTTTGCCTGCTTTGACAAGATATTCCTGCTCTTTGGCCAACCAGCCCCACTGTTCTTGTGAAGATTTGGCAAATTCTTGCAGGTGAGGTCTTTTGGTCGGTCTTCCAGGTGATGTCTCCCCTTTGTACCAGGCCTGATACCCAGGCGAAACTTCCCCTTTTGCCCGATTCATTACACAAGTATTTGCTTCTAAGTATTGATATTGGCTCCAAATTTGACGAACCCTTGCTTCAGGAAACTGGCCGTCGGGACTGATCTCGATTACCTGGATGCTCAGATCCTCGTCTTTCGGCACTATCTGATACCTCCCAAGTTGCCTTAAAACCCGATGCGGCGCGTATGGTTGAATGCTCTTAAGTCCCATTAAGAGAAAATGGGGCCTGGCTGCTGGCATGTATATGACTTCGTCGATCGGTAACCATCGTAGCGCCCACTGTATTTGACTGGCGTTGAGGGTATGGAAATATGAGGTCCATGCTGTGACTCCTTCTGGTAGGTAGGTTTCATTAACTCTGGTATAGAACTCCTCTATGCAGGTCTTTCCAGCGGATCCATGGCTCAGAAACTGGGCTCGGTGACATAGGTGTTCGGTCATCCACATTTGCAACAACAAATTGCAACCCTCGAAAAAGCTTCCTCCGGCTTTGCAAGAAGTGAGTGCCCGGAATATATCAGATACTATCATGGGCGCCAACGTACTATCACTCTGTGTGAGCAACGTACTGACGACCCCTGCTATCTTTATGTCAATATTCCCGTCTTTTCTTGGGAATACTAGTAGTCCTAAGAAAGCTATCATGAAAGCAATCCGTCTATGTTCTTCCCACTTTTGGCGATTACCTTTGCTGCACAACTGGTTTTCTGGCTTGTCGAATCCTCCTATGTGACCATATCTTTGATATATGAAACTCATGCTGCAAAAACCTTTTGCCAAGTCAGGGTTATGGATTGTTCTGACTATCTTTAAGGAATCCAGGAACCGGTGTATTGCTACAGCTCTTGGAGCAATCAGATATTTGTGCCTCAAAGGAGTCTCAGCGCTGCCGATATACCCTGCTATTTCTTCTAAAGTTGGGGTAAGTTCAAAATCTGAGAAACGGAAGACATTGTGCGCAGGATCCCAGTGGGGGACTAGTGCCCTTATGATATCTCCTCGTGGCCTGATATCCAACAAACTCGTGAGGCCTTTCAGATACTTCTTGATTTCGTCATGACCTTCTTTGCCCAAATCATTCCACCAGAGCCGCAATTGGAGGGGAATTTTGCTCATGATTAAAAAGGGTTCATTCGGCATCGTGCTCATTCTGCACATTTATTAATAAGATTTTAACAAACGACACTTATCCTGATAAAAACAAAATATATGCGATTTTTTGTGAATTTTGAATTTTCGTATATATATATATATATAATTCGTATATATATATAAAAACTTTCTAAAGAAGTTAATAACGGAAAATATTTTGGATTTTTGTTTCGAAAACTGGGAGCCTGAAAGGACTTTTCTAGACCTTTAGCAAGACAAATACTTTTGCCACAAATAAAGATATATATACATTTTGAAGTAAAGAAAAACTTTTGAATTTTTCACTTATATATATACATATATTTGCAGCAAATAATAAAAGTTAAGACAAAATAAGACTCTTTTTTTTTTTACTATTATTTTCATAAGAAAAAAAAACCATTTTAAGAATAGGGTCTTTTTTTTTTAATTTTTTATGACAAGACAAACTATATATTTCTATTGATATTTTATTTTTTGAAAGACAGAACAACGACTTTTCAAAATTTTGGCAGAGTTTTGACAGTATTTGTTTTTTTTTCTTTTTTTTTTCAACAATAAACAATCAATTCCTAACCGTTATTTCCTTTTTTTTCACAATATTCCAAATATTCAAACACCGGTCAGCATGCGGGCATGAGACAAATAAATGCACGGAAAACAATAGGATGCACCAGAATGGTCTTTTCATATCAGGTTGCTAGTCCTAGACGGACCCAACCCCTGTGTTGAGTCCCCTAAGTCATATGCAACGTGATGCAAATAAGCGTTCCTACTAGGGATCCGGCATGAAGTCACGTTATTCTATGTTCAAAACCTGGGTCGGTGTTCTAGACAGTGTACCCGAGCGGACAACTCGAGTTGAGGAATGAGCTCCTTTCCGGGAACCAAAAGGCCAGCCGACTTAGAAACTTTCCGAGCCTCTTTTATTTAGGGTATGACACTAACAGAATAAGGAGTCACAACCAGTGAGCACATCCCCGGAGGTAAGAAGAGAAAGGTTTCGGCACAGTTTATATACAGTTCAAATAATATCAAAGCGGTAACAGCAGCATTTAGCACATTAGTCTCAAAACATGTAATAATCAGATAATAAATAAAGCCAAATAATAACAATTATTCTAAGCTCGAATTCCTAACCCTGAACCATTGGTTCTGGGTTATATAGTCCCCAGCAGAGTCGCCAGAGCTGTCACACCTCCTTTTTCCGCGCCCGAGGGGCGCAGGGGAGTTTTTCCAATTAAAGGACAGTCGAAACGGGATTGGTTTAATTATTTCAGAGTCGCCACTTGGGAGATTTAGGGTGTCCCAAGTCACCAATTTTAATCCCGAATCGAGGAAAAGAATGACTCTGTATTATAGTCTGCGTACCAGAAATCCGGATAAGGAATTCTGTTAACCCGGGAGAAGGTGTTAGGCATTCCCGAGTTCCGTGGTTCTAGCACGGTCGCTCAACTGTTATATTCGGCTTGATTATCTGATTTTATACAGGTGTGAACTTATGTGCAAAATTTAACTTTTAACCGCTTTTATCATTCACTGTTATTTTTGTAGGACTTGCAACATTGTGAAAATGTATCTCGAACCGCGTTACAATCAATGTACCCGTGGTCGTCGACACCCTTTGACTCCGTTGAGATTTGGATTTGGGTCACATCAATGTGCACCCGAGTTTAAGGAAATTAAGTTATTAAAGGCGTGCCTAAAGCGACTAGCGTACTTATTTTGGGTAAGACCGTGGAATTTTACTAAACGGTCCATCCCGAAGTCCAAATAATTTTTAAAGCAAATATTTACTGAGGGCCCCGCAATTTATATTTTTATTTGGCGAGGCTCATCTCATTCTATTTTTTATTAAAATGAATTTGCAACGTCATGGACACGCATCTCGAACCACGTCACAATCAATGTACCCGTGATTAGAAACACATTTCGATTCCGTTGGGATTTGGATTTGGGTCACATCAATGTGCACCCGAGTTTACGAAGGTAAGATTTATTAAGGCGCGTCCTAAAGAGTCTAGCGTATTGTTATTTTAGGAAGGTTGTGAGATTTGCTAATCAACCCGTCCTGGAAGCTAAATGCTTTACTAATATACATTTAACAAGGGCCCCGCATCTGCGTTTTGTTTATTTTTATCGAGGCTCATCTCGTTGTTATTTTTTTTAGGGATATCCTATAGCAACTACGTTTCTTGTCGTGTTTGTCTCTATCTATTGAAAGCAGTAAATAGCCTTAGTTGATTATAAAACCGGATTTAAAGTGCTTTTACAGAATAATAAAACGTGACTGCACTTATGGACAACTAGTCGCAAATTATGGGCCCAAACTAGCTCATGCGAGATGGCCAGACTTGGTCCCTGCCTTTCCGATACAGGCCTAGCTGATTCTTTCGATTTGGGATCGGCCTTCCTGAGGTCGAGGCCTAGAACTGATTCTTTGTTCTTTATCAATTTATATGTGACAAACTAGCGAAAGGGGAAAGAACTTTAACTCATGTGGATAGTTTTCCTATTTTGGCCTACATTACAGCATATATGGCAAAGTAAACTAAATCTGAGATGCAAACTAATTTATTGAGAATACTTTTAACTAGCAGCATACGTATACAAACTGATATTCAATTACCATGCATTGACATCTACTAGGCGTGCAAGCTACTTCCAGCATCCAAACCAAAATAAAAATCATTCTACATTACATGATATTTAATGCAACAATCTACGTATAAAAGACATTCTTCAGGTTTTCTCATTTTTGTATTCATCCTCAATTTCCAATTACATCTGACAGTGTATTAGGTGTGTACCTGGTATAGAGAACAAAAGAAGAAAGGAATGATCAGCTGGGCAGTATGCAGTAAATACAGCAGCAGCAGACACACAGCAACAACACGGCAACAACCAACTAAACCAAGTGTTTTCCACAGCCACAGATAACCAACAATATCTCCCAGAATACAAGGACTAGCAGATAGTCGAAACCAAGCCAGCAATCCCAGGAAAGAGTAAGGGAATAACAGCAGTAACTGAGGGTTCAAATGCAGTAAAACTAACAGTTCAACAACCACAAACAACTCAGTCAATGCAAGCGACAGAACTTGGCCAAGACAGCTTTGACCAATATGCACTCTTGTACAACTTTCAGGCAGTGTTTGGTTACAATGTCTATTGGAAACTACCTTGTATTTACGCTATTGTGATTTGGGACTCACTAGACCTCTCTTCAGACTAAAGTTTTTTCTTTTCTGAAGACTCCAAAATCCAGCCCTCTTTAAGTTCTCAAATGGCCTCTTTATAGGCCAAATGCACTAGTGCAGCTGAGCATCCTGCCCTGCCAATTGGCAGAATACCCATACCCTTTAAACCCATGCCTAAGCATCTTTGGTGCTAGCCCCTTTTGTTCCCCACGCCTGGTCTTGTTTAATCAGGAGTTATGGGCATCCCTTTTTTATTCAATTTAAGCCCCATACCCTTATGTCTTGTCCCCTATTGGTATTAGTTTAATCCTAAATTAGTACCTTACTTGTCAGCTCATTTAAACTAATCATTTTTGTTCTTTTCAAACCCCAGACTACCCTTGCTAGCCCTTGATTATCACGGCCCTTCTCATTGCAGTATCAGGGCACTTTGGGCTTTGACCATTCAGAACTGCCCCAACCTGGCTTTTTAATTGTTTACAAGGTAGTTACAAGCTAATATTCAGGCAATGCCCAATTCAAATCACAATACAGGCCCATTCAGAATATTTGAACATTCAGTCGTAGGAGACTAATCGACGACATTTATCAAGTCGACTACACTAATTATAACGGGTAATAATCAGTCGTTCAAATAAACAACACATACAGGGACCTAAAGGGCATCAGACAATTTTTGTTCAATTACTGGGGCTATATGAATTAATTCGTTTGACGACTAATCTAATCGAACATGTACATCACAGAATACATTCAAATCATACACAGAAAACAATTGACCAAATAAAAGGTCTTTACAGAGATGAAAGAAATCCGAATGAAAAATAACAACAAAAAATAACAAACAAACACAACGAAACATGCTGACCACTTAATCAAAACTAACACAAAAGAAAGGAAAACTTACCGAAAATGTTTAAATCAAACAGACCCAAATCTGATTCAACTTCGAACTGTTGAGGCCGAACAAACTTTAATCAGGGTGTTCTCACATGAGAACACCTTGATTAAGGTCTATTAGACCTCAAACCCATGTCCAAACCGGCCGGATTCCCCAGGTGCATGTGTTCTAAAGTCTGGATTTCCAGATCTGATTTTAGGGAGTTGTGGGTAGATTCGGACCAAACCAAACTTGGTTTGGTCACGAGGAAGGTCAGGGGAGTGTCTGGTATGAAGATGGGGTGGTTTGGCATAGATCCGGGTTCGACTCAAATCTTCAAATGAAGATTCGAGACGAACGAAAGTGATTCGAGGCTCGTGGTTAGTGGATTCGTGTTCAGGACAGTGAGGTGGTCCTAGGGTGTTCAGGAGGCGGTCATCGGCGTTCATGCCGCCGGCTTTAATGGCGAGGGATACTGGGGCGGCTGCTAGGGTTCGAGGATGAGAAGGGGTTGTGTTTGGGACGAGGGTGTACAGTGGGGAATGTGGGGTTTGGTTTGGGGGGCGTGGGGTGTAATGGAGAGCTTATATATGTATTGAGGGTTTAGATCCTGGCCGTTGGATCAAGTGAGATCTATGGCCAGGATCCATCCACTTAGGAAAGACGGTGTCGTTTGGGCGTGATGGTGGGTGAGACCGGGTAAAGGGCATGGATCGGGTCATGTTGACGGGTTTAGAGGAGGGCCTGGATCCGTTGGATCAATGGGGTTGGACGGCTTAGATCATCTTGCCTGAAACGACGTCGTTGAGGCGAGTTGAACAGCCTGATCTGGACCGTTCGTTTGAATCAGATCAACGGCTTTGGTAGGGACGCCGATACGGCGTCGTTTGAGTCCGTGTTTGGGCAGGCTCGTCTTGGACTGGATCAGTACTTTGGTTTTGGGCCTTGTTTCGGGGCCCAAATCAGATTTTCCTTTTCCCTTCTCTTTTTTTTTTCAAATTAAACAAAAATTCCTAAAACAATGTAAAAATTAAAATAAACCTACACACATATTGAGTGATACCCACAACGATAAACACACATAAATGAAAAAATAAAATAAAAATAAAAATGGTTAGCTCACAGCTGAGAACGAACGATGCACACATACACATTTTTTGAATTTTCTTTTAACGACAAGCATTTTTGTATTTTTGTTTGATAATGCCTAGATGCAAAACGGACAGACCCATAAATGACTAACAACACATGTCACGGAAAACTCGAAAAATTGTACCGCGAAATCATTTGTCACTATTTTTATTTTCTTTTGGAGCGATTGCTCGTAAAGCAAAAATCACGTGCTTACAGTAAGTATTGTTTTACTCGGATTTGTTTATATTTCATGATTCCAACATCGATTTTAGTGTTTGATTGATGATTTGAATTTGAGAAATTGGGAATTTTAGTAAAAACTTTTCTAAAACATAAATATATGATTTGAAGACTGATTTAAGGTCGGAATTGGATGATTTTGATATGGTTGGACTCGTATCGGAATGAGTGTTCGGAATTTGTGAGTTTTGTCGGTTTCCGTGGTGCGGGGATGGAGTTGACTTTTTGGTTTTCATTAAAGATCGAATCTTATTGTTACATCTCGCATTTTTCGTACGTTAAAATTCCGTCTTCAGTTAATTGACATAGACTCGGAGATGAGATTATCTCGAGGTTAACATATTTATGTTATTTATAACAATAAATAAGTAAGTGCCATAAAGGATAAATGGTATATGAATTAAAGAAAATGAGTTTCATTGAAGGTTGTCGATTTGGAATAAAATACGGGTCGAGCGATAATACCCGCTATTTATGGACTAGTACCATACAAGGTACCATATGACCACGGTAGTATAATGTGTAAAGTATATTAAAAATAAGAAGAATTTTAAGTAATTTGAGATAATTTTTAATTATGCGGGTAATTGATTAATTACTGGGTAGCGGGATATTACCTAATTAATTAATTAATTAATTATTGGATAAGATTAAAAAAGCCCCAACCCACCCCATGTGGCAGCAAACCACTAAGCAATTATGTGACTCATGGTCACATTAGAAAGGTGGCATCTTGACAATTCAATTGCAAGACACCTAATACCTTAAGACTTTTAAAACTAAATCATTTTACAATTCTTGAAAAATTCCAAACGTGAGTTATGCTCCAAAAATTATTAAAGACATTCTTAAGTCTTTCAAACAAGACTTTGAAAAGTCATTTTCACTCTTTCAAAACCAAGAACGTGAGCTTTTGAGAATTGAAAAAGGCAACAGCATGGTTCTATAATTTCAATAATTATAGAACATTAATTTCCCAATAGAATTTTTAGAATTTTAGAAACGGAGGAATTTTGCTGTTCTAACGGAGTACGGTGTAACGTTTTTCAAGGATATCATACGGATTTTTCCTACTCCGGGTATGTTAAGGCTAAGCTTTTCCTTCATTTTAGCATGATATCGTAATTACACAAATCTGATAACGAGGCATAAAGAAAAATTCGTATCCTGAAATTTACGTATATTTTGCTAGTCTCGCAAATTACATATATTTTCCTAGTTTTGTAAGTTACCATATTCTTCTTATCGAGACTGCATATTCAGTTGAGTATTTCCTTCTTCCGGTCAAAAGAGCAGCGAGTTTACATATATATAGTATTAAAAGTATTTTCATTACCATCGAGCTATAATCGATGGGCAGGCCTCTATTGAGCAACCTCTGATCAGATGGTAAGTTATATACCGAGCCTGCTGTGGCTGAGCGCCTATGAGTGAGCCCAGTTAGTTGAGATACAGAGCCTAGTATGGCCGAGCGCCTATGACGAGCCTACTACGGCAGAGCAGATATATATATATATATATATATATATATATATATATATATATATATATATATATATATATATATACCGAGCCTTATAGGGCTGGACAGCTATTTTACTCACTATATTGAGAGAGTTGAGTCAATATCAGCAGATGAGCATATCTTCAGATTTTCTTGACTCCAGTTGTTTTCAGTTATTATCTTAATAGTTCAGTTTCAGCTTCAGTATATTGCCTTACATACTCGGTACATTATTTCGTACTAACATCCCTTTCTCGGGGCGCTGCATTTCATGCATACAGGTTCAGACAAACAGACGGGTAGATCTCCTCAGTAGGTGTTTCCCGAGTTCAGCTTTATCGGTAAGCTCCCCTTCTTTCGGAGTTGCCGAGTCTAGCAGTGTGGTGTATATCTTGTGTATATATGTAGATAGGTTATGAGTAGGTCGGGGACCTGCTCCGATCACAGTACATATATCAGTAGAGGCTTGTAGACATATCATGTTGGTTAGTGCAGTATGTTGGGCTTGTAGGCCCTGTACGTATATTTTGTTGGCCTGTCAGTTGTAGTAATTATGACGGCCTTGCCGGCCCAGCTTTATATTGACATTAGTCAGTGTTAGTCTCCATTTAGTTTTATATTTTGCATCGCACCTTATCTTGTAATGTGGCCCATAGCCAAAGTATGACATTACATGTTCAGAGTCTCTTAGTCGCAAAAGGTATGCAAGGATAGGTGAGGCACTAGGTGCCTGTCTCGCCCCCAGGCTCGAGGTGTGACACCTATTATCCGAAATCATATTTATGATAAATAAGCTATTTTGGCTAGATTCTGACCGTCTGGGGGTTGTTTCACCCAGGAGGGCTTCTTAGAGTATTGATTTAACTTCTTTGAGGTAAGTATCTTGTCTAACATTGTGTTGGGAAAAATACTCCGTATGATTGAGCTTAATTGCACTATTTGAATTATGTGAAAGATGTGTATACGAGGTAAAGAGTGTATACACGGTCTTATATGTAAAAATTGACCGGTTTAGTCTCTTAGGCCTTTAATATGCCTTTAATTGAAGTTGTTGTATGGAATACCTTTCATTGTTGATTTATTCCTGTTTTATTTTGTTGTTGTTAAAATTCTTGTACACCTTGTTGTTGAGCCGTGTGCTATGTAGTATTGTGGCATTGGTATTGTTGTTTTATAAATGTTGTGGCTTATGGGTACATGGTATGCAGTTGAAATATTGTGTTATCGTAACCCTGGCACATGTGAAATTGTTAAGAGGATTGTGGGGGTGTTTTTGTTTTGTCGTGCTATTGTTATTATTTATATTTGCACATGCGGCGACATGACAAGGCGGGCTCTCTCTCTCTCTCTCTCTCTCTCTCTCTCTCTCTCTCTCTTATATATATATATATATATATATATATATATATATATATATATATATATATATATATATATATAGGGTTTTGCTGTGGTGAGACAAGGTGGAATAATTGTGATGCGCGTGTGGCGAGACAAGGCGGGTATTTACTTTTATTGTTGTGCTTGCGGCGAGACAAGGAAAGACTGTGTCAGGGATGATATGTGATGGCTTGGGGGCGTATTATTGATGATATTACGTGATTGTGGTGTTGTTTCCAATGTGCTATTCGGTGGCTCTGATGTTACTTGTTGATTTGAGTTGTGGTCGTATACTTGTACAAGCATACACCATAGCATGTCGCCTATACCAATCCAAGAGTATGAATCTTAATGTTCATTGGTCATGTGCATGTATTCTTGTATATCACCTTCTGTGGTCTTATATTACAACTATTTATTTTCATTCCAGAACAGTTTTGTATTATGAGATCTTAGTGTACTCAATAGAGCTTATGACTCTGTATTATCGGTTTTGGAGTTGTATGATATGACTCTGTACTATCGATTTTGGAGTTGTATGATCGATGTTCGGTTCAACTATGTTATTTCAATTATTACTTAATATTATGCAGTTAAGTTGGTTAATTCTGTTAATTCTCAACATGAATTAGGTTTACCTAATCCTAGGGACTAGGAGCCATCGCAATTCTTAAGGTGGAATTTTGAATCGTGACGAAAGGAAACAACGAATTTGATGAAATTAAAATGTAGGATAAAATCGCATCAATAATAATCAAGTTTTTTTTGGGTACATGCATCAAGTATAATCAAGTGGCGTAGACTAAAGTGAGAATAATATGGTTGGCCAATAAATCAAGAGGAAATTAGAGTCGAACTAATATCACATGAAATAATCGTGCTCTTATTTTTGCAACAAGGATTGGTATACACTTTGCACATAGATGGAAACGTTCAATCAATCACAAATACCAATATATATATATATATATATATATATATATATATATATATATATATATATATATATATATATATAATTATGGGTTTCGTGCTAGAATATAAGATAATTAAACAATTACTACACAATACTAGCCCAGCCCAGCTAACCCGACCCATGTGAGCTTTAGTAATTGACGGGGTGGACTGGGCTAGCCCACCATTTTAATGGGCTTTATAATGGTCAACTCACCCCGGCCTTATGTGGGTCGCGGTCCCCAATTCTATCCAATTCTAGTCAACGATCGTAAGAAAATAACAAACTCTATCCAATTCTAGTCAACGATCGTAAGAAAATAACACGAAAAAAAAACAATATTTAAGAATATAACATGAGAAAACAACAATGTTTCCAAGAAAACTTGGTGCTACTGGGCCTCAAATGTCGAGCCTCGAACCCATATGTGAATATTTAATAATTAAATCTTGTATAATTATAAAAATTAATTATTTAATTTTATTATAGTGAAAAATAAGTGAGTAATAAACAAAAAATATAACAATAAAATTAACATATAAAATAATAAAATTAACATATAAAATAATAAAACTAACATGTAAAATAATAAAACTAACATTTAAAATAACAGACATGTTGAGTGATAAATCGGGAAAATTTTCTCATCATGAACACAAGATTTTAGGATATCTTGGTGCTACTGGGTCTCAAATATCGATCCCAGAACTCATATGTGAATATTTAATAATTAAATCTTGTATAATTATGTAAAATAATAAAACTAACATATTAAAGTAAAATAATGTAATTTATACTCTTTAATTTACAGTAGACGACATGGAGGTTCCGCCTTTACATCCCAGACCTGCCAGCCTGGAGCTACTATCGTTACAGGGCGATTATAGGTCATCCCACATATGGGAGGGACAGTTACTTTCCCGTGCCAGGAGAGTAGACGATATGTGGGGCTTTCTTAGGGACCACCCTCTCCATCTCCGTATAGTCAGACGCCTCCAGGATACGGGCTTTTATAGGATAGTGGAGATCGGCCGGCTGCAGCTGGATTGGTCGGTGATCGCGACCCTGCTAGAGCGATGACAGCCGAAGACGCACACATTCTATTTGCCCATTGGCGAGGTCACTATCACGCTTCAGGACGTGGAAGTCCTGTATGGGCTGCCCGTTGATGGACACCCTGTTGCTTTGCCACCTGACATGAGAGAGTATACGGGAGAATGCTGTCGACGCCCCCTTTTTCTCTAACCGTGGGGTCAGAAATCGGGTATACGACATTGGAAGGAAAACTCTATTCCCTTTCGAGAATTGGGTTTAGAAGTTGAAGAGTCGCCACCTAATGATTATAGTGCATTAGGACACTTTTTAGAAGAGTTTGAGATGAAGAGACCAGAGATTAGGGTAAGGGCTAGAAATTATCCCGAGGGGAAGGTGTTAGGCACCCTGGTTCCCGGCTATGCTACAATTGTGACTTTACAAGTAAACAATCAAGGCTCAAATAAGGACTTGCATACAACATTGCAATTAGGTTGAAACTTATGAAAGTAAGTAGAAAGAGAGCAAGGATTTGAAAAGTAACAACTCTAAAGGAAGCGAATAAAGAAAAGGGGGTCCTAGGTTTGTGATTAATATGGATCACTTCAATGCAATATCCAACAATCACTCCTCAGAAGACGGGTCGCACGTGATATTAGTGCACCGGTCATCATATCCATATTCTACCCTTCCCACCCTGTTAAGGTATTAAAGCGCGGAATGGTATCGTTACTTATCGCATGCTATTACCCGTCCTAATCCTATCAATTTCGGAGGCATTGAGACTACTAATCCTGAAGGGGAGGGAGTTGGAGCTTTTATGGTTTTAAAAGGATAAAATTCTAGGGTGACAAACAAAACACATAAAGTAGATATGGGAAAACACATAACAGTTGAAAGGCTCAAATAAACCTCCTCAAGTCAGAAAAGCATAGAGTTTAGCATGTCTTACATGTACTGATTAGGTCTGAATTAAACTTAAAAAAATGCAGAGGCAGACTGATTTATTACATACTTCAGATAAGAAATCTGAATCAGACCTGCCTGCTGGTTGGAATTGTCAAAGATTGATGCACTTATGTCTTTTACCCTAAAGCTTGCCTAGGTGAAACCTATAGGCATGATATCTAATAATGCAAAGTATACTGATTTTAAGGAAAAGCTTTACTGATTTTAGAAAAAGGGATCTGCAGATTTTAAGACGGGTTTTAGATTCGAAACGAGGCTGATTCAATTAACTGATCCTATAGGCATTGTTTCTAAGTGTCATTGATCTTAAACAGTTGCAAGAATCCTATAGACATGATATCTAGGCGTTACTGATTTTAAACGTTTATAGAAGTGCAGAAGTCCTATAGGCCTGGTGTCTAAAATACTGATTGTTATTTAAACCTATATACACGTTTGCCTAATGATAGATGCATATGCAGAATACAGAAAGTCCTATAGGCATGGTGTCTATATGAGAATGCAGAAAATCTTATGGACATGGTATCTATGTGAGAATGCAGAGTTTCAATGATTTATAAAATGCAGAACTTTAAAACATAGTAATTCCTATAGGCATGATCTCTAGATGAGATGCAGAATTTTATAAATGATAACCCCTATAGGCATGATATCTACCCCTTGCATGCATAGGTCCCCACCCTTTTCCACTAGCCGACCCCAAATGTTTATTACAAGATTATTACAAACCAGAATTGATAACAGAAAAATAAAATAAAAATTACATCAAAAAACTAAAAATCCCAACCAAGGAGAGCCTGATTCGTACTTCTGTCTGAAGTATGAAGTAAACCAACTCCAAAGATCAAGTTCCAAAGACTTTCTCTTATTTGGGATGTGCCAAAGTTCCCAAGAGTCTCAGAGGGGCTCCGGGCAATGCAACCCCAAATATATTTCAGAATCAAGGACATAGTGCAGTGTGGAAGGGCCAGCCCTCAAATGTCCAAGTTCAGAGGGAACTCAAGGTCCCAAAGCAAGGCTCATAGGAGGGGGGCAGAACTTAAAATCTAAGAGTAGGTGCAAGTGCAGTGGAAGGGGAGTGATAAGCTGGTGGTCATGCCAAGCAACTTGAAGTACTGGCACACCCCTGACCAACTTGTCATATCAAGTTGAGGAGTTATGGCTTATTGAAAACCAGGCTCAGGCCTGGGCAGCCATTTAAGAAGCTACCAGATCATGAGCCTTAACTCAGCATACATAGGGGGTAAGGGTAGGGGATTCATAACAGAAACAGTAGAAAAAGGAAAAGTGGGCAAAGGACATGATCAGCTATAAAACATACTGACACCCTTTACTTGGGGTTAAAATTTTGTTCATGGACAACAACTCATGTTGCCATGCCCTGAATCCCCATTTACAAACACATAGAGGGTAAAGGTATAGGGATCAAGCATTCGCAAGAAAGTAAAGCAAACAGCAGCATATGAACATGTCAAACTTTACAGGTAATAGGCATAGATGTAAAGGTTCTAAGTAAACACATTAGGATGATTGCTATGGACTGAATCAAGACATACCAGTAAAAGAGCAAGAGCAGGATGCAAAGACAAAGTAGTAGTAGTAGTATATTAGCCTTGACTTTCACCCAACTAATAATAAGCAGGAGCAGAGAACAGCAGTAGAGAAGAGAGCAAGAGGGAATACAGGTTTTGAAAGTAGTAGTAGTGTGTAAGAGTATGCAATTCGAAGTGTGTTGTAAAAAGTATTGAATTGTCCCTTTTATAGTGCAGAGAAGCAAGTAAGAAAGGTAAGAAAATAGTTTACAATCAATCACATAGAATTTCCCTTCAGCTAAGGGATTTGATTTCAAACGGGTAGAAGGTAATTAAGGAAAGAATTTGATCAGAATCTTTTCCAAAGTAGTACAAGAAGGGAAAATACATAGGAACTATTTAAGGAAAGAGTTTGATAGCAACACAGTTTGTGCAAATAAGGAAAGGCAATCAATCAACAGTCAATAGAATCAGAATTTGAGTTTTGGTATGAATGAACCCAACCAGAAAAGGTGAAGAAAGGTTTAATCAAAGAAAATCAGTAACAATCAATCAAACCCCATTAGAGGATTTCAGAATCAATCAATTAGTAGTTGGCAAAACCCCTTTTGAAGAAAGAATTCCTCATATATAAAGCACACAAACATGTCAAACAAGAAAGAACTGTCATGCTAATTAGAAATAATCTAGTATAGAAAAGTTCAAAGTTATAAACAAAGAGGCTCAAATTCAGTACATAGACTCAAACTTAGTTTGAGAGAATCCAGGGTTCCATAATAGAACCCTAGTCCGAGCACGAGATTAAATTCGCCAAAAACCCTAAATCCTAGGGTTTTCGACTCGAATCAGATGTAGAGACGAGAAGACAAATAACTGAAACAGACTCAGAGATCTTTTTCAAAGACTCATGAGAAAACAAACAGGTAAAATAGCAGGTTCGAAACAAACATAGTGAAAAAGCTGATTTGAAGCATAAAGAACATGTTTTAAGAAAAGCTTGGAACTTAAACATGTTCAGAAGACAAAGAGGTAGTGTAAACTTAAGGAAACAGTAGATGAAACATGTTTAGAAAGAACAAAGTCCAGAAGAAGGCAAATAAGAACTAAGAGCTTAGTAGAAAATATAGTAAAGGAACGCAGGGGTAAATGAACACATAAGATAAACGTGTGAAAGCATGATATAGAAACCAGTAGAAGAAAGAATGGAGCACAATAGAAGAACATGCAAAATAAGGCAAATATAAAGATACGGGAGAAGAACATGCTAGGTAGAAAAGAGAACATACAAACATAACATAGACAGATTCACACAAAAAGAAGAAGAAGAAGGGTCAGAAAACATTTTAAGATTTTTTCAGAACCCTAAATCGAAGAGAAATAAATTTTGAAAAGAAAAGATTGGGGAAAACGTTTCAAAACTCCAGTAGAACATAGATGTAGCATAGATATAAGAAAACTAACAGGGAAAGAACCTCGAATAGCTTAGGGTTTCGGAGAAACCCTAGAAATGAGAAAGGCTTGGAAGAAAGTCTGATCTAAGTCGGATGAGGTCAGAAACAGGCTCAGAAGAACAAGAGCCACCGGAGCAAGGTCAGAGATGGCCGGAATCTTTGAATCGGTGAAGGTATGAGTAAAGACCTTAGAGGTCTGGCCTCGATCCTTCGAGCATCAGGCATGCAAGAGCCGGAGGAGGTGAGTATAGGTCGTCTATGGCCTGAGAGGCCATGGATTCCGGTGAGTCAGAGGTTGAAGATGGGATGAGAGAGGCTAGAGTTTCAGGAACCTTCGAGAGAGTTTGAGAGATAGAGAGATGAGGAGTCTCGAAAGAATGAGACGGGGGGAAGGGGTAGGTGAGGGTTTAATTATGGAAAGGGGGATCTGGGCCGTTGATTTTATTTTATCAATGGCTCAGATTAGTTCGGAACTGGGCCGAGTTAATTTAAGGATTGGGCTGGGGCAGATTTGGTTGGGTCTTGGGTTAATTGGGTTGGGGTTAAATTGAGGCTAAAATTGAAATCTGAATGGGCTATAATTGCAATGAAATGAGGCTAAATTATATAAAATAGTTAAAATGATTTTAAAAGCAAATTAAAAGTACTGACCCAATTAATAATATATAAATATCAATTTAAAAATATTGGAACCAATTTTACAATTATAAAATGCTATTTATCTTAAAGTAGGCTATAATTGCAATTATATGCAATTTAGCTTCTAAAATACCAAATAAATTTGTGAAAATATACAAAAATTATATTAACTATATTTTGGTATAAATATGGAAATAAAATAAATTATTCACCAAAACTGATGATTTTGGGAATAATTATAGATTTTGCACTGCTAAAATAGACAATAAATTGATTTCAAAAATCTTAAAAATTAGGAAAAAATACCAAAACTCTTGGGGAATGCTTATATGTGCATGTACATGCTATTTTGAAAGAATTTTGTATAAAAATACGTAGGAAAAAATCGGGTATCAACAACTGCCCCTCTTTACCCGGGAAGGATGAAAGAGTTGTTAGGTAAAGATAAGATGGCCAATTTTGACCGGAAGTGGCAATTTGAAAGGAGTTTTGACTGAGCTCTGGTTCCTGCGCTGCCTACATATCCCTGGTCTCACAGGAATCAGGTCATATGTAGTTCAGGATCCATTGACAGAATATGCCGATGGAGATTTTCGAAAGGAACGAACGCGATGTTTATGTTGCGAAAGGTGGTTGAAATCTAATAGACTGCGGGAACCAGAGCGGAATCGCTCCTGTTGAGACGGCTGTTGATAGTCGGTGTACCTGCAAGTGAGCAATACAAACATATATCGTGCATAAACTTAGACGTGATGCAAGTTCTCGTTGGACTATGAATGTTGTCTTCGGACGGGTAGGATGATGTCCTCGGACCATGATGTCCTGGGCCATGAAGCGTATGATAAAGGATTCGCAGGCTATGATATGACATTCTCGGGCTATGAGAATGATGCCTCTGAACTATGATGCCTTTGAATAATGATATGCAAAAGATAAAATGGGGTCCTCAGGCCATGGCATGGCGTTCTCGGGCTATACAAATGGTGTCTCCGAACAATGATGCCTTTGGACAATTTGGCAATCTTTCAGCCCATGAAATGCAGAAGGTGGCGATCTTTCAGCCCATGAAATGTAGGATTCGGCGATATTTCAGCCGATGCAAGACGTAAATAAAAAGTGGCGATATTTCAGCCATGCGAGAAAGATAAGTTGGCAATCTTTTAGCCGATGCAGGATGGAGACAGAGCTTAGTCTCGGAAGGCAGAAAGGTAGCCTTATGCAAAATGCAGAATAATGCAGGATGGAGACAATGCTTAGTCTCGGAAGGCAGAAAGGTAGCCTTATACGATGCACATGGAGGTAGAGCTTAACCTCGGAAGGCAGAAAGGTAGTCTTATGCAATACAGAGAAATGCAGATGGAGGTAGAGCTTAACCTCGGAAGGTAGAAAGGTAGCCTTATGCAAAATGCAGATGGAGACAGAGCTTAGTGATGCAGATGGAGGTAGAGCTTAACCTCGGAAGGCATAAATGTAGCCTTATGCAAAATGCAGAAAAATGCAAGATGGAGACGATGCTTAGTCTCGGAAGGCAGAAAGGTAGCTTTATGCAATGCAGGAAATGCAGATGAAGACAGAGCTTAGTCTCGAAAGGCAGATAAGTAGCCTTATGCAGATGATGATGATGGAGGTAGAGCTTAACCTCGGAAGGCAGAAAGGTAGTCTTATGCAGTGCAAGAATGTAAAAGGATGATTATTAGTAAGATCTCTTAGCTGATAGCCGATTACGACAATATGACTGCTAGGGAGATTGTATACGAATAGCAATTGCGGACAAGTGATGATTCTGAGAAGTTGTATTCTTGAGAGTGCATAAATATACCTAATGATTTTGCGAATTGAGTGCCTGCATCCAAAGAAAAATTGTGAGTTCTGTAAGGGGAAAGGTTAGTTCGTCTTCCCCAGGCTCTTGACGTTGTGTGTTATTGGGGTAGCGTCGCTAAACAATAGCAATTCGGATAATAGTTATGCATGCTCTAGTAAATATATAATCAAAAATAGTTTTCTTTAGATGAACCAACGACTGCGACGTGGTTCAAGACATTGCAACCTCTTTTTCTCCGGAATTTTGAGGGTCCTCCTCAAAATTCTGCCCCAGTTTGCTGAGCGGACATTTCTGACGGCTGTGCTGAATGACTAAAAAACATCTTTGGAATTTTGAGGGTCCTCCTCAAAATTCCGCCCCAGTTTACTGGGCTGGCGCTTCTGGCGATGCATGAACTAAAATTAACCTCGGAATTTTGAGG
This sequence comes from Nicotiana tabacum, assembly GCF_000715075.1. Taxonomy (NCBI): domain Eukaryota; kingdom Viridiplantae; phylum Streptophyta; class Magnoliopsida; order Solanales; family Solanaceae; genus Nicotiana; species Nicotiana tabacum. The sequence continues at coordinate 63,862,873 of NC_134080.1, read as the reverse complement.
GTCCTCCTCAAAATTCTGCCCCAGTTCCAATAGCGGGGAAAAATGGATTTTTTAATAAATTATGACCGAACCCATAGGGCTGCCTACGTATCTCTTCTTAAATGGGAATCAGGTCAGGCGTAGTTCAAATTACATCATTAAGGGAATCATAAGTGGTTACACATAATATCGTTTCACTGCATCTAAATTGATTGGCTTCGGCCAGACTTCTCCATCCATCTCTGCAAGGATAAGGGCTCCTCCCATTAGAACCTGGTGAACCATGTACGGACCCTGCCAATTGGGAGAGAACTTCCCCTTGGCTTCGTCTTGATATGGGAATATTTTCTTCAACACCAGCTGCCCTGGTGTAAACTTCCTTGGCTTAACGCTTTTGTTGAAGGCTCTGGACATTCTGTTCTGATACAACTGACCGTGGCAAACCGCATTCATCCTTTTCCTATCTATAAGGGCTAATTGCTGGTAGCGACCTTTTACCCATTATGCATCATCCAATTCTACTTCTTGTATGATCCTTAAGGAGGGAATTTCTACTCGGCGGGGATGAACGCCTCTATACCATAAACCAGCATGTAGGTAGTTGCTCCGGTCGATGTGCAGACTGTAGTGCGGTATCCCAATAAGGCGAATGATAACTTCTCATGCCATTGTTTGTGCCTTTAGACCATCTTCCTTAGTATCTTCTTGATATTCTTGTTGGCTGCTTCCATAGCTCCATTCATCTGAGGCATGTAGGCTGTAGAGTTCTTGTGTTTGATCTTGAAAGTTTCACACATTGCTTTCATCAAGTCGCTGTTGAGATTGGAACCATTATCGGTGATGATTGACTCCGGAACTCCGAACCGACAAACAATGCGGTCGCGGACGAAACTTGCCACAACCTTCTTAGTGACCGCCTTGTATGATGCTACTTCAACCCATTTGGTAAAATAATCGATTCACTAAGATGAACCTGTGCCCATTTGATGTGGTAGGCTCGATAACATCCATTCCCCAAGCGGCGAATGGCCATGGTGAGCTTGTTGCAGTAAGCTCATTTGGAGGTGCCTTTATCATATCTATGTGTATCTGACAGTGATGGCATTTGCAAACATACTGGATACAGTCTGTTTCCATAGTCATCCAAAAATACCCTGCTTGGAGTATCTTCTTTGCTAAGACAAAACCATTCATGTGCGGCCTGCAGGTCCCTGCATGCACTTCGTCCAATAGCCTGGATGCTTCTTTTGCTTCGATACACCTTAGTAAACCCAAATCGGGAGTCCTCCTATACAGGATTCCTCCACTGTGAAAGAAGTTGTTGGATAACCTACGAAGTGTGCGCTTCTGAGTAGCGTTGGCAAGTCCTGGATATTCCCATGTTGTCAAGTACTCCTTGATGTTATGGAACCATGGTTTTCCATCCGCTTCTTCCTCAACGTGGGCACAATAAGCTGGATGATCATGAATCTTTACTGGGATGGGGTCAATGAAATTTGTATCTGGATGTTGGATCATGGACGATAAAGTAGCTAATACATCAGCAAACTCGTTCTGGACTCTGGGGACGTGCTGAAATTCTGTCTTTGTGAACCTTTTCCTCAACTCCTGTATGTGATGCAAGTAGGGAAGTATCTTAGAGATCTTGGTTGCCCACTCTCCTCGAACCTGATGTATGAGCAATTCTGAATCCCCGATCACTAGCAATTCCTGAACGTTCATGTCAATGGCCATTTTGAACCCCAAGATGTAGGCTTCATATTCGTCCATATTATTGGTGTAAGGGAACCTTAGCTTGGCGAATACCGGGTAGTGCTGGCCAGTTTCTGATACTAAGACTGCTCCTATGCCAACTCCTTTGAAATTTGCAGCTCCGTCGAAAAACAACCTCCAACCATCATAGGATTCTGCAATATCTTCTCCTATGAAAGATACCTCTTTATCGGGAAAATACGTTTTTAGGGGCTCGTATTCTTCGTTCACGGGATTCTCGGAGAGATGGTCCGCCAAGGCTTGCCCATTGATTGCTTTCTGGGTCACGTAAACAATGTCGAATTCACTTAGCAGGATCTGCCACTTGGCAAGCATGCCAGTGGGCATGGGCTTCTGGAAGATATACTGAGGGTCCATTCTGGATATGAGATAAGTAGTGTAAGCACAGAAGTAATGCCTTAACTTCTGCGCAACCCAAGTCAGAGCACAGCAAGTGCGTTCTAAAAGAGAATACCGGGCCTCGTACGGTGTGAACTTCTTACTGAGATAGTAGATGGCTTGCTCCTTTCTCCCTGTTTCATCATGTTGTCCTAGAACACAACTGAATGCTCTATCCGATACCGCAAGGTAAAGCAATAGGGGTCTTCCTGGCTCAGGCGGAACCAAGATCGGCGGCGTTGACAGGTATTCTTTAATTCTATCAAAAGCTTTCTGACAATCATTAGTCCATTTGGTAGTAGCGTCCTTCTTCAACATTTTGATGATAGGTTCACAAATGACCGTGGATTGAGCTATGAACCGGCTGATATAGTTGAGTCTTCCCAGGAAACTCATCACGTCCTTCTTGTTCTTTGGCGGCGGCAATTCTTGGATAGCTTTGACCTTTGATGGATCCAATTCTATTCCTCGACAACTCACAATGAAACCCAATAATTTCCAGCAGGAACCCCGAATGCACACTTGGCGGGATTCAGTTTCAGATTGTACCTCCTCAGTCTGTTGAAGAACTTTCTTAGGTCTTCCATGTGATCCCTGGCTTTCTTGGATTTGATGATGACATCATCCACATATACCTCGATCTCCTTGTGTATCATGTCATGAAAGATGGTATTCATGGCTCTCATGTAGGTGGCACCAGCGTTCTTCAAACCGAACGACATCATTTTGTAACAGTACATTCCTCATGGCGTGATGAAAGCCGTTTTCTATGTATCTTCCTCATCCATCCATATCTGATGATACCCATCAAAATAATCAACAAAAGACTGCAACTCGTGCTTGGCGCAGTTGTCGATAAGAATGTGTATGTTAGGCAAGGGGAAGTCGTCTTTGGGACTGGCCCGATTAAGATCCCGGTAGTCAACATAAACTCTAACTTTCCCATCCTTTTTTGGCACTGGCACGATGTTGGCTAACCATGTCGGATACTCTACTACCCTGAGAACCTTGGCTTTGACTTGCTTGGTAACCTCTTCTTTGATTTTCAAACTCATGTCGAGTTTGAATTTCCTGAGCTTCTGCTTTACCGGCGGGCATGTTGGATCTGTTGGCAGTTTGTGAGCTACAATGGAGGTACTGAGACCAGTCATATCATCATATGACCAGGCGAATATGTTTTCACATTCCTTCAGGAACTCCGTGTATTCTTTCTTTTCTGATGGTGACAGGTGAACACTGATGCGTGTTTCTCTAACATTCCCTGTATCTCCCAGATTAACGACCTCAGTTTTGTCCAAGTTAGACTTATGCCTATTTTCAAAATTCTTAACTCCTCTGACGACCTCTTCTGGTATATCATCCTCTTCTAAGTCTGTATCCGTTTGTTGCGTCGTCTCGTTGCAAGTTCGTTGGTTCATCGTCAAGGCAAGTAATAGTAATGCTGTGTAAAATAAAGTGAATGATAGAAAAATAATAAGAGCGAGATATATAATAAACTGAAATGCTTCGATTAAATTCGTAATTTTTTTGAGTATCAGAGCTCTTTTCAGAATTAAAGACAATGCGGAAATAAAATCAGCTAGTAAAAAGTAAAGTGTGATGTATGGTGCTTTTGTTTAGCCTTGCTACCCCGAAGCTTTCCGGGCCCTGGTGGTTCTGATTGACCAATTGTTGAGGCGCTCTCCTCGGTTCACAACTTGTATAGAAGGGCCTTCCTCCCCTTCCTCCTCGAAAATAACACAGCAGTCCATATCATCATCCTCCAGGAACAGATTCTTCACGGCTGCCAATGCTTCATCTTCCTCCGACCCATATATAATATCTGCCGACTGGAAAGTCTGCTCTAGGTGAGGTATCGGATACTCCAGTGGGTAGTAGGGACCGCGCCATGGTGGTGACCAGTGATTGAACTCCTCCCAAGTGTACTCATACCCCAAACCAAATGTAGTGCCATATTTCTTCAGCTTGATAGGTTTGGCGATTCCCTGGAGGTTTTTGCCGAGTCCCTTTCCAGGTTCGTATCCACACCAATTCAGGATACTTTCAATCTTGTTATCCCACCATTTATCTTTGTCTACAGCGTTGACTCTTTTAATGTGGTGGTATGTTTCTCCGCCTATTCTCCTTCTTCCTCCAATCATCGGGATGGTCTGGCGACTATATATGGGGTTGCTACCATCGTCATGAATGATCACCTCTTGGTGATTCCATTCGAACTTCACTTCCTGATGTAGGGTCGATGCTACAGCTCCAGCGGCATGGATCCATGGTCGTCCTAACAGCAAATTGTAGGATGCTGGGACGTCTATCACTTGAAAGTCAACGTCGAACCAGGTTGGCCACATTTGTAAGCATAGGCTAATTTCCCCAATAGTAGACCTTTGGGACCCATCGAAGGCTTTGACATTGATGGCCCCATCTTTGATCTCGTGCAGGCTCTTTCCCAATGTCCTGAGAGTTATCAACGGACAGATGTTGAGGCTGGAACCTCCATCGATCAAGACTCTAGTGACGAAGTAATCCTCGCATTGCACGGTGATGTGTAGGGCCATGTTGTGACTCAGTCCTTCCGGCGGCAGCTTATCTTCATGGAAGGTGATTTTGTGGCTTTCCAGTATTTGTCTTACCATATTTTCCATTTCGCCCCCAGTTATGTTGTTGGGCACATAAGCTTCGCTCAATATCTTCATCAAGGCCTTTTTGTGTGCATCAGAGCTTTGTAGAAGATCTAGGATGGAGATCTGTGCTGGTGTTTTGTTCAACTGCTCAATGACCGAATACTCCTTAGCTTGTATTTTCCTCCAAAGATCATCGGGACCAGTTTCAGTAGTCCGTCCCGAGGCTTGCTTACTGGACTTAGCTAGGTGCTCTGGAGTGTAAACCCTTCCTGTTCTGGTCATACCCTGCGCAGCAATTGCTTCTCCCATCTTGGTCTTTCCTTTCCTCCTTGCTTCAGCTGTGTAATCCCATGGTATGGCATTTGAGTGGAATAGTGTTATGTCTGACATTGCTACAGGGATGGGTACCCTCGGTGGTAACACAACAACTTCAAAGAGTACATGTGCCTTTGGAGCCCCAAACTCAACCTCAATTGGCCCGGCCACCTTCGCAGAAGAAGATGCTTCAAATTCGAGAGGCATAGACATGTTTACTTCATCGCCCCTGGAGGGCTGGTTCTGCACAATAATCGGGTTAAGTGTGACTGCTGGTTTCTTTGGCTCATCATCCTCAGCAATCAGTCCTATCGATCCCTCGGGGTCCCAGTCATCTTCGATCTCGATCATGTGAATGTCCCCACCTCTGTGATCAGGCAGAGGGTTGTTGCAGACATTAGGAGCAGGCTCCTTTGCTACGATAACCTTATTGTCGATCAGAGTTTGAATATTGTCCTTCAACGAGCGGCATTCATCAATGGTGTGACCTTTCATGCCGGAGTGGTACGCACAGGTCTTATTAGGGTTGACCCACTGGGAAGAATTTTCTGGAGTTATGGCAGGGATAGGGGAGACGTAACCAGCAGCTTTAAGTTTCTCATACAACTGGTCAATTGGCTCAGTGATGGCTGTATATTGCCTGGGAGGTCTGCGGTCAAAATTTGGTCTAGGTCTAGGGAAATTTTGGCGAGTGGGAGGTGATTGGTAGTGAGAGGGTTGGGCATTATAAGCTTGGTAAACAGGTGCAGGTTGAGAGTATCTGGGTGAAGTGGGTTGATATGTGGGAGGTGGAGAAGATTGGTAAACGGGTGGTGGATTTTGGTAAGAGGGTGTGGGTGCTTGGTAATTCGGGATAGGTTGATATGTAAGTGGAGGTGACGGGTAAGTGTGGTATTTTAGTGGTGATTTGGCTCCCGGTGCGACCATCACGGCATTGACATCCTTTTTCTTGGATGTGCCACCAGACTGTAAAGCCTTGTTGGTGGCCTGCAATGCTTCAAGATTAGTAACCATACCATTCTTAATGCCTTCCTCGATTCTTTCTCCCAGCTTGATGATATCGGAGAATTTCTAGACCTCGATCAGCATCAACCTCTCATAATATTGTGGGTCCTGAGCCCGGACGAAGGATCTGTTCATTTTTTGCTCTTCTAGGGATGGCCTGACCTTAGCAGCTTTTGATCGCCAACGAGTAGCATACTCGCGGAATGTCTCGGTAGGCTTCTTCTTTAGATTCTGGATATAGAATATATCCGATGCATTCTCTGTATTGAATCGGAACCTATCCATGAAATCTGATGCCATACCTACCCAGCTTGTCCATTTCTTGGGGTCCTGACTGATGTACCAGGATAAAGCATCCCTTTCATGCTTCTCATGAAGAGTTTCATATGGATTTTCTCATTCCTTCTGACTCCGTCCAGCTTATCACAATATGTCCTCAAATGGACTCTGGGATCTCCCGTGCCATCGAACATTTCGAACTTGGGAGGTTTGTATCCCTTCGGAAGTTCAACATCTGGCTGAATGCAGAGGTCCTCATAATTCATCCCCTCTATGCCTTTGTTTCCTTCCATGCCCTGGACTCGGCTGGTCAATTTCTTGAGTTCTGCTGCCAAGTTTCTGATAAGAGAGTCCTTGTCATCAGACTCATGTGCACTTGAGATTGGTTGAGTGTAGTGGGGTATGGTATCTACGTAGATGGGAGTGTTGTGGGGGTGGTTGTTTGTGGTGTTCAGTGGTTCAGGAATGGGTAGTAGAGTGTGGCATGTGTTGCAATGTTGAATATGAGTGGGTTGCATCTGTGGTTGTGGGGTGTTCTGTGGAGGTGCGGGATTTTGAGCATTTGAAAAGTTGACATCAGGAGCAGTGAGAGTGAATGATAAATTTGCCAAGTTCCGAACTTGATCCAGTTCTTCTTGGAACTTCAACAGTTTCTGCTCAAGTTGGGCAGCAGTTTCCTTAGCAACCGGGGTACCCTGAGGAATCTCAATTCTTTCAATTTCCTTTCTGGAGCTTGAATCTCCCATTCTACCTTTGTCCTTGTTCCGGATAGGACTCGGAGGAGGGCCCTTGGATCTCGTACTGTATGATGATGGTGCCAGAATGCACGAACTAACCTTTGGGGAGGGGAATAATAAAAGAAAAGAAAAACAAAAAAGGTAACAAGTTATTGCGGATTATGAAGAAAAAATGTTGCAATATTTAAACACATTGTGCAAGAATATAAATCGCGTCCTAATTTGGGTGCCTCGTTGTGCCCGAGGTAGGCCTAACGACAAATTAACTTGGAGAACTTATAATGTTAAATGCCTCATTTTATTGATAAAAATAAGACGAATCCAAAACGACGCTAAATAACAGAAAATAAAATGTCACTAGTGGTCATCGGCCTTATTACATCATTAAAAGCAAAATAAAAGACTCCTAACTACTTGGTCCCGGAAGGACCTTCCCCAAATTTGGTATCTTTATCCCCCTCGAACAGCTTCACCAACTCGCGCAGTCCTAACAGCAGATAAGCTTGGGCTAAATGTCCGCCTGCATTCCCTTCAGCATTTCGAAAATCTTCAATCCTCTTGAGGAACTTTCCTTCTAGCTCCACTAGACCCCGCTCCAAATACCCTAGTCGCTTGTTAGCGCTGACAGCCATATCCTTCCATTCCTCGATCAACTTTTGATGGGCTTCTTGTATTTCCTGATGCTCACTTTCATACTCTCGAATTCTCTTGCGCAGTTGATTGTACTTAACCCGTGCTTCAGCTTTCTCGTCGATGATTCTGTGTCCGTGAATGAACCCGGGCTAACCCATACCATTGTGATTATCTTCCAACCAATACAAATAGTGTGGCACGCAACCAGCATGATACCTGTCTGGCTTAATAGATTCTTTCCCCAAAATGAGCTTGCAATGCCACATGAGTTGAGCTTGGCATTTGTGAGGGCTATCATCGTCCTGGAAATCAGCCCTAAAGTGACTCATTTTGTCGACCCTTGGTATGATTTTCTTCTCTCCAGCCTGCCTCATGGCTCGAAGGGGAACGTAGGGATAAGTTCCTCTTAGACCAATGAGTATGAGAGATGGTGCGCCTCGGGATCGAACAATGAATTCTTTCGTAGGGAACCATTCGACCATCCACTGTACCTGGTCTTCTTTTAGATTCTCAAATAGCTCCACCCATCTTCCAGCGTCTTCTGGATGAGCGAACATGTTAGGCATATAATTCATACGCCTTGGCTGGTGGAAGGTAATGTGATCATCCCAGTCTCTGCGTAAGATCTCTTGTCGGTATTCTCCTTTCTGGAGGTGCTCCATGAGCCAGAGCTGAAGTAATAAATTGCATCCCTCAAAATGACTGGCTTTTCGCTGACAGTTGTCCAGAGCCCGATATATCTCAGCAACAATCATGGGCACTATACTGAAAGGCTGTCCGCCAATTCCTTCCATCAGAGTCTTGGTTATCATGGCCAGTCTGGTGTGGATCCTAGCCTTCTTCATAGGGAACACTATCATTCCCAGGGAACAAAACATGAATACGAAGACCCTTCTGTGAATATGCCCCAGTGAGGTGAGGGCAAATTCATTTGAGTAGGTGCGGTATGACTTGCTATGGCCGTACCTCTCGTATAGATAGTCGAATGGGATGTAGGAGTCTTTCAAACAGGTCAAGTCTGGGTTCTTCTTCAGTCCCATCATCTTAAGGAAACCCCTACCCTTGCGATTTTCTAGCATAAGCAAACCCGGAGTCTCCCAAGGAATGCCAGCTATGCCTCCTATTTCTTCGAGAAAATGAGTCATTTCAAGGTCCCCGAAGCAGAACACGGACCTGTCACTGTCCCAGAACAGAGTTGCAGCCTCTATGATTTTGTTGTCAGGTTGGATTTCTAGAAAAGAAGGCAGATTCCCTAAATATTTGCAGACGAGTGTCTGATCACTGGAGTGGAGATCTTCCCACCAATTCAGTAGCCTTGGATGAATGTTGGTTACCATGCCAAATCTGGGGACTTCGTGCCTCATTTTCTGCAAAACAGAGTGTTAGACCCTTACCCCGCCAGACTCGACTATTTAAACCAATAATTAGCATAAAAAGCATTTAGTTCTCCAAATAAATGCACAGAACATGTAGGTGTCCATTTGGGTTTCAGGGAAACCCGATGGACTTTGAACAAGGCTATCTTAATGAGTCATTATGTGGACAACATAACTGACTCGACTAGGTTTGACCATGATGCATGCACAGTTAGAGTAAGGTTTCTATTGCGGTATTAGACAGGTACCCTTGAGCGAACAACTCAAGAGGGAAAGGCACGGAACCGTCGACTGCACCACTGATCGACTGGTTTTACCGCAAATACGCCTTTGCCAAATTTAAAGGGTGATAATATTGGAAGAGCGCAACCACTCATTATAAGCGTTGTTATAGTATTTGTTTGGCACGAGTGGAATATGATGTTGAAGATGCAGTTTACAAGAATGAAACAAATTAACATGTATTTTCACGTTCATAAGATAAATGATTATAATAATTGCAGTAATTACAACAGTATTGAAATAAAGCAGTAAAGGAAGGTAGCTAAAGGAAAGAAAATGTCACGCCTCCTTTTTCGCCCGCGCCGCCTCAAAGAGGCGCGGAAGGGAGTTTTTCCAATCAAGGGACAATCGAAACGGGATTTATTATTTAAGGATCAGAGTCGCCACTTGGGAGATTTATGGTGTCCCAAGTCACCGGTTTTAATCCCGAATCGAGGAAAAGAATGACTCTGTATTACAGTCCGCAAACCAGAAATCCGGATAAGGAATTCTGTTAACCCGGGAGAAGGTGTTAGGCATTCCCGAGTTCCTTGGTTTAAGCACGATCGCTCAACTGTCATATTTGGCTTATTTATCTGATTTTTTATTCATATTGAACCTATGTGCAAATTTAAACTTTTTACCGCTTTTATTATTGTTATTTTTCAACGAGAATTGCAACAACGTGAAAACACATCTCGAACCACGTCACATCAATGCACCCGTGGTTAGAGACACATTTCGACTTTGTTGAGATTTGGATTTGGGTCACATAAATGTGCACCCGGGTTTAAGAAGGTAATGTTACTTAAAGTACGCGCCTAAAGAGACTAAAGCATGGTTATTTTGGGAAAAGGCCGTGAAGTTCGCTAAGCGGCCGATCCCGAGTTCTAAGTAATTAATACATATATGTGTGAGGGCCCCGCAATCTGTGTGTTTTGCTAGGCGAGGCTCATCTCATTTATTTTAAAAGAACAATCCAAAAGTGACTACATTTTCTATTAAATTTGTCTCTAAAAAATGAAAGAGAAAAGGTCCTAATTTATTTACATGCTTACGAGTTATTATAGTCGGGTTCCGAATACAATTTGTTAAATCAGAATGTAAACACAATATGGATAGCCCCTTGGCCAACGTGGGCCCAGGTTCACCGCATGTAGTATTAAACGTGACTTGGGCCGTCTTATTCCAATATTGGGCCTAGTTAATTATTTCAACACATGTTCACAATTTTTGCACTTACAGAGATATAAGATGATAGTATCTAACTAAGCAAGTTACATGCAAGTTTTAGAAAGAGCAATTAATTGGAATGAAGTAACTTAAGGGTCTAGATTTAATCCTAAATTCAAGCAATTGATTGTTGGAGCTGGATTGCCATGATATTAAAACAGTCTACTGGTCTGGTTTTATTTAACATGCATTTGAACCTATACTACCTAATAACCAAACTAAAACAACGGGATATTATTGACTACTTTACTATAACATTGTCCAGTTATACAGAAATGGCAGAAATTTAACACTGCGGAACAGTAGCGTATAGAATGTCCTAAGTACAATCAGTAACAAAACTAAATCAAATTAAAATTTCAACTCTTTATTTATATTCATGCTTCATGTTTCAGCTTACAGTAACCAGCGTATCAGTTGTGTACCTGGTATTGCCAATACAAGAAGAGGAAGGTGACCAAAGTAGTATGTAACACAGCAACAACAACAATAACCAGCAACAACCAGCAAACGAGACACCCAGTGACAGATTTGAAAACCAACACGATTCCAGCACACTCAATGAAACAATATTAACGCAAACCAATGCAGACCAGGAATAACAACTCAAGAAATCACTTAAAAACTCAATTAAATGGTAACAAACTGATTCTGATTTTTAGTAGTAAAGAAGACCTCACTTTTTCAAAATGAATTCTCCCTCTGTATATCCAGTGTATCTAGAGTGTATATCAGGTGTATACTACTCTCTCTTTAGATTTCCAGAATGTTTTTTTCTGTTCCGAAAAATCTCCAATTCTCTCTTAATGTTCAGAAAATTCTCTCAAACTCTCTTAAAAAATCCGTCTTCGAATCCCCTTTTAACTTGTGTCCAGACCCCTTATTTATAGCCAAACTTGAAGCACTCAAATTAATTCTCACCATCTTCTACCCATCCCCCTTTTGAATCCCACTACTTAATGTTTTATCCCCCACTATATTAAACAAATATTAATTCCCACTAACACATATCTTTTCTTTATTTAATTCCCTCATTCCCCACTACCGCATGCTTTGTCCCCCACTATATTAAATAAATATATTAATTCTCACTACCACTTGTCTTGTCCCCCACCATGTATTAAAAGATGTATTAATTTAATATTATTAGTACTTAGTGGACAGAACACTCAAATTAATCATTTTTTAAAACTTAAAATCCCGAAAATGCCCCTGAAACTACTGAAATTACCATTCTACCCCTGAAAATATTGCAATTTACCATTCTACTTCCATCAGCTATAACCAATTCACCTAATTAATTAACCAAAATACAACAGCTATAACCAATTCCTAATCAAATTTCATCAACAAATTTAAGCTAGAAACTTAGATTATGTCAAATATCATCAAAACAAAGACTAAGGATTCAGGGAACCAAACCATATGATGAACAATAAAGAAACAACTGAAATCATTTTGACTGAACAACATTTTTAACAACAAACATACTTTCAGATTCAATAACAGTAACAAATTGAACATAACAAACAAGTAGATTCAAATCACTAAACTCAATAATCAATTGAACTTCAAATTAAATCTAACAACATTACAGTCAAGATAAAGGATTCAAGTGATTAAACTAACACACTTATATATTAAAACTAAACAAGAACAAATGAATAAAAACAAACTGAAGAAATAATCAAGAAATGACAAACAACGAATAAGAAAAGAATCAAACATATACTGATTTCAGATCCGAGAATATCAAACAAAATACGGACAGAAATGAAACTTAAACCAACTAACCGGAAATGACCGCAACGGAACAGAAACTCGGACAGCAACCTCGACGTACCAGATCTCGACTCAACGAAAACCCACCTTCTCTTTTAACCTCGACGAACTCAGAACGACAAATGACGATCTCGACAGATTGAACCTGAAGAACGACGAGACAGCA